>NC_060268.1:109331273-109351154 GCF_021613505.1 Equus quagga | reverse complement strand
GAGTACTGTGTGTGCACGAGTGCTGTGTGTACATGGGTACTGTGTGTATGCATGAGTACTGTGTGTGTGCATGTCTAGTGTGTGTGTGCATGTGTAGTGCATATATGCATGTCTATTGTATGCATGTGTGTGTGTACTGTGTCTGTGTGTGGGTACTGTGTGTGTTCGTGGGTACTGTGTATGCGTGAGTACTGTGTGTATGTCTACAGTGTGTGTGCATGTCTACTGTGTGTGTGCACAGGCATTATGTGTGCATGTGAGTACCATGTGTATGTATCGTGTGTATATGTGTGTACATGAACACTGGAAATCTGTGTGAGTGTGTGCATGTTGTCTGTGTGTGTATGCGTGCATGTATACTGTGTGTGTGACACACACAGTGTCATGGGGACAGTGATGGGGAGGATGCTGGTGTGAGGTGGGCCTGCTCGGGAGCAGGTCAGTCACTTCAGCACAAAGTGCTTTTCTCCTGGTTCGCTGCCCTTTCCCCCGTAAGCAGCATGCACTGAGATGGCAGAAACCTTAAAGATAGGTAAAGTGTAGATTACATTTCTCCTTCCTGCCTGCTTCTTAAGTGAGTTCTTTTTAACTATCTTTTTTCTCTTCAGCCTCAGGAAAAAGGAGTTGAGAGGACAGAACAAGGCTTCAGCATCACACTGTTCTTTTTCGCTCTGTGTGTATGTGTGTTTCTTGTGTATCTAAAAGACAGAGAGAAGAGAAAAAGGGACCACAGGGAATCAGATCGGGAAGGTAGTGTGAATGTGCCCTCATACAATGAAACTTGTGCCCCTCTACCCAGGACTCTGCCTCGATTTCCCGTCTAACTTCAGTGTCAGTGCTGACCCACTTCTGGCTATTTTTATTTGTTTCCTTGAAAATGTTCACTGTGTGATTAGAGCTGACTCTTGTCAACTTTGTTCTTATCCTCCCTGCCATCTGAGTCCAAAAGTGCAGCCCTTCCCACCTCACTCCCAGGAATTATGGGTGAGTTCAGAGCCAAAGAATGGCGGGGTTTTATTGGCCATGTGACAAATGAATGACCCCATTTCTTGCAATGAGAGACCCAGGGACGAGCAGCTCCTGCCTTCACGTGGAGCTTTGCACCCCATGTCACCACCTTTTGTCTGCCTCTCCTCTCTGAAGTGTGCGGCCTCCGCTGGAGACAGCTTTTCCATCTCCCAGGATTCCTGGGGACACACGGACGGCGGGTCCTCACCTGGAGCAGTGAATGTGCAGTCACTTATCTGGGATTACAACCTGAGTCAACAGCGGAACCAGGAAGTGAACTCAGGGCCGGGCATCATATGGAAAGTTGAGTGTATTTACTTTTCTCTTAAAGCAAACTTTGATTTACTCTTTAATAAGTTACTACTAAGGATTTAGTTGTGGAGAAATTTGACTTGGCATTCAAACTCAAGTCACATATTGATAAAGAAGGAGAGGGAACAGTGGGTCTTTTGCGTTTTTCCAGCTTTATCATTAACCCCAAGTTTAGAAACATGTTTGCTTTTAGAAGCGTTTTCAAGAAGGTGATAATTCTCTATTGATGAGATATTTTGACATCCTTAGCTGAACGGTGTTATAACTGGGGTAGCCCATGGCACTGTTGAAACCCTGGAGGGGCCGTGTGACCAAATACAGTGCCTTTGACTTCAGACAAGTTTAAGTCTCGGCTCTGTCACTTACGTGCCACCTGGGAAATCTCTTCACCTCTTTGGGCTCAATTTCCTCATCAGTAAAATGGGGGTAAAAGTTACCTTCCTCAGAAGGTCATTATAAGAGTCAACAAGGAGATATATGTGAGGGGCAAGATGCAAGAGTGGAATGCAGTGGATGCTTAGTAGACAAGCTGTTAGCGTTATGTATTACTTAGGTCATGTTTATTGTGGGGAATAAAACTTCTGTTTTCTCTTTCCAGAAGTTTCTCCAGGAAGTCACCTGGAGGTAAAAAATTTGATTTCACCCTCTGTGCTTTTCCTAGTCGTTTCCACATGAGTGGATGGAGCCGGCCTTCAAGGACTAGAGTGAAAGAATGTTCTTGGCTCACTGCGGATAGGGGCGCTGGTCCTGGGAGTGGTCAGGGGTGAAGGTTCCCTTTCCTGCCTGCTGACAGCACTTCTGCGTTAAATGCAGCAATCTACAAAAAATGGAAAGAAACACAAGAAGAGGAAGGAGGCACCAAGGAGCCTTCTCATATGTCTCTGATGATCTTTTGGGATGAGTTGTTTCTTTGCTTGCTCAAAGGGCCCAAGAAGAACTTCTAAGGAGAAGGAGAGTGCCCTTTTGTGGAGTTCTAATAGGCCTCTCTCCCATTTGCTCCCATAGTGGAGACGAGAGCAAGGGCGCAGATCACCTTTTGTGATAAGAACACAAGGAGCAAAAGCAGAAGTGAAGGGGTCATCCAGGAGATGAGGGGTGCAGGGGTGGGTGTGCCTCGAGTGTCCGTGAGGGGTGCACTGCTTTCTAAACTTTTAATCTCCATGCACCAGGAATTCTAAACAATACCAGTGATAGTATCTTTCTTCCATTGGGCCACTCCTGCTCCCTCTGGTAGGCACCAGGTGAGTGAGGTGGAAAGGAGGCAGCATGGCCCCAAGTCAGAGGAACCTGAGACAGTCTCCTCCAAATGAGAGTGGAGAGGCCAGGTGCTCAGGCATCCTTGGGGGTCAAAAGAGTGACGAGAGAGGGAGAGAGATGAGTGTCCACAGCGTGGTGAGAGGTGCCCAGCTGGATGTACTTCTCTCCACCACCCATCTACGAGGCAGGTCCTTGGAGTGGAGCCCACAATGGCGCTGCGCTGGGCTGGGCTGGGCTGGGCTGGGGGCGCCATACTTTGGAGAGAATCTGGTAGGCAGACCTTAGAGCAGAGCAGACATGTCTGGAGGTTGAGGGTGTGACAAAGAGCTGCAACGTTCCTACATGTAAAGACTCCCTCCCCTTCGGTCCTGACCTGAAGACGGCGCTCTTCTGCCCTGCTCTGCTTCTGCCGTTTCAGGTGGAAATGGCTCTAAAGAATCACGCTTACCAGCAGGGTGAGTTCATTTGACCATCACGACCGCTGGTGAAATGCGTGGAATTATGCCCATTTAACGATGAGGAAACAGGCTCAGAAAGGGGCAAGAGCCTCTCAGTGGCACCCGGTTGGGTAGCAATGGGTCTGGGAATTGTCCCCAGTTTGCCAACCAAACGGCTTCCTGCTCTCGAAGCCTGAGGAGGCCCCTGCAGAAGTGATTGTTTCTTTCTGGAGCTTCACGCCATGTGGAAGATCATTTGGGAGGAATACATGGAACTCCCCTTAAGCTCAGCAGGCCTGTGGATCGCCCTTCAGCACAACTGCAAGGCGTCACCTTTAAGAGTCCTTGAAGGGCACAGTGCCAAACAGACAGCTCCTCAGTGAGGATGCTGCTCCCAGAGGGGCCGGCTTTCCATGTACGCTGAGATCCCTACAGAGCGGCAGAGCTGATTTTTAGAGAGCAGTCTGCTTTGAAAGTGGCCCTGGGGGCTCATGTCATTATCGGAATCCTGGGATCCTCGCTCCGAGACAGGCCTGACTGTGGGGACCTGCTGGCTGAAGCGCCTCCTTCTTGCGAGGCCTTCCTTGGTATGGAAAATTTGAGAGACTCACCGCCCTCTCAGGGCAGGGCTTGCACATCTCTCCCCACCACCTTTTCAAGCATACGGGAAGCCACAGAAAATGGGGGCAATGTCTTAAGTGGAGGCCACTGGATGCAGCAGAACCCGGAGTGAGGGAAGACCCCCCTGTTTTGAATCTTCGCAGCCTGTCCACCAGGTCCCTTGACCCATGGAGAGCCACCGTGCTCATGGGACCCTGAGCAGTGGGCTAATCAGAAGGACAGGCTAGCACGAGGCTTCACTTAGGGCTCAGGGCCATGTCCAAGGGGAGGAAGCCAGGAGCCCGAGTGGTAGCCCTCATAGGATCAAAGTGCCAGATGCAGTGCCCTCGTCCCCTGCCTCCCTCTGAGTGTAAACTTCACTGAATTCAAGAGAGGGCTACCTTCTTGAAAGAAGACTTGGCCTGTCCAGGTTATTTATGTGTGTGTCCGCCTTTGTTGTGCAGAGCGGTGCACATAAAAGCCTGGCTGGGCAGGGTAGGAGTGCCCATCAGTGACTCGCACAGGAAATTGGAAATTGGAAACCGAGGGTCTACCCCCACTCGGCCTCTGACTCAGGCTTAAACAAACCCAACACCCGCCCTGACCTTTGCTCCCTCCATCTGTGGCAGACCTGACCTGCCAGCAGCCCTGCCAGGCCGAGGGCTCCCGAAAGTCCAGCATTTGGTCAGCTTCCTGCGGGAGAGAATCCTTTGGGTCCGACTGAATGTATGGCTGCAGCCCGTCATTTTTTTTTTGTCTTCAACAAAGTGAATTCTTAAATTTTTTTCCCCCTCTTTAAATTTTCATTCATTATATTCATCAATGCAGAGAGATGGAACATTTGGCAAAATTATTTTAAGTAGCACTCCAACCTGTGATCATAATTTCAAATCAAGGAATTTGCTGAGCAGCTGTGGGCAGAACAAAGGACCTGGGAGTGATTTAGGAACCGGGGGGAGGGGAGGCTGCATAGACAGGACAGAAGCAGCTGGGGAAGCAGGTTGTCTGCCGGCTAGGCCCTGCCTTCGGTCTACACGGGGCGACAGTGCCGTTTCCATCTGCTGAACACACCACGCACAGCACTTAAAAATGGATACACGGAGCAGAGGACTGAGATTCAATTTAACATGATGGCTGAGAGCTTCAGCTCAGGAGTGGGACGGACCTGGCCTTGAATCCTCGTTCTGCCACTCATCCGCCTTGGTTGAGTCATCTATAAAATGGGAACAATCGCAGCAGCCACATCTTAGGGACTATTATGATATGTATACGTCATATATTTGTCTGGCCTAGTTACTAGCACATAGTAAGTGTTCAAAATGCTATTATTATTGCCAATATGCAGAAATGGACAATTTCTGTCTTTGCAATCGATTCATTCACCAAACATCTATCCAGCACCCCTTGTGCTCTAGGTACATGCCAGGAGTTGTAAGGGTGATCTAGTCCAGCCTTTCATCTTTTTAACAGAATTTCTGATGGATGATAGTTGAGCTTCTGCTCAAACTCTGCTAGGAACGGAGAGCTCACTACTTCAAAAGGTAGGTACCTGCAGGATGGAACAGCTTGAAATGTTCAAGATGGAATCGTTAATGGAGGATTAATTTCAGTGAATTTGCATAGCACAGGGAAAGCCCAGAAGGCCTTTTTGTTGTTTTTCCTTTCATCTTGTTCTCCATCTCTGTAGTTTCGTCTTACTCTGACTGCCTGTCCATCTTCCCCTTTTACACTGAGCTGCTGCCTGCCCTCTGCCCTGAGGGGAACAACAATGGACCTCGTCACTGTTGGGTGGCCAAGCATACCATGCCTTAGAAGTTGGGAGCCAACATTCAGTTCATTGCTCCTGGCCCTGCTGTCTGGGCTGGCTCAATCAGGCTCTGCTTTCTTGGAAAACAACAGTGAACTTTGTTCAGCCAAAGCCTTATTTCCCAAACTCTGATATTTGCTCACTCCCTCCTCCCTCCAGCTGTTCCCAACTGCTGACCACTTCTTACCCGCGCTGCTAGCTGCTTCCGCTGTTCCAGCACTTCTTGGAAGGCAGCCGCCAGGGGCCGAGGCAGATGTAGCAGGGGCACTGTTGCTTGTGGCCTTGGCCTGCGGTCTGAATCCATGACTGGATCATGTGGAAAGAGTGCGTGTGCGCCTCCCTTTGAAACCAGTGGGCTAAAAGCGGAATGAGCACATCAGCTTCGCAAAAACCTCTAGTTGCTTTATTTTCTTCACACTTCTGGTTGCCTGTAGAATTGTTAGAATTAGAAAAAAAGCAAGTTGAGAGCAACGAAAGTAAAAAGAGAAAAGTGATAAAAGGAAAAGGTTTATTTTTGGAGCTCTTGAATTCCAAAATTCCTCCTTCTGGCTCTCCCACTTCTTGTAACTGGGCTCTTTGTTCTGGGGGGGGTTTAAGTCTCTGATCTCTCCCTCCGCCCTCAGTCCATGAGGCCCTGCTTGCTTTCTGGACCTTGGAGCGAATGCTTTCAATGAGGTCCTGCCTTCATTTCCTGTCCCTCTGGCTCTTCAGCCTTCCAGTCTCCTCACACCCCAGGTTTGCTATCGGCTGACTGGATGGCCACCGGTAGTTGCTGGAGAAAGCCGTGACCTTGGTTTGAATGGCTCTACACCAGATTCTGCGTGACTCACCCAGAGGTCTCAAACCCCATGGACCTCATCTGGAACATAAAATGGGTTTTGTTTGGCCTGAATAATATTTAAAACAATGTGATTTAGTTATCGACATTTAAGAAACAGCGGATCATGGGGAAATCCAGATATGTAGCTTGTCTTGAAAAGTTGGAGAGCTGGCAGGACAGGATCTTTGCTCGCTCTGTAACTGGAGGCAGCTGCCCCTCTGACACGTGGCACACACTCTCCGCTTTGCCACCATCTCTGCAACAGCAGTGCATGTCTTCCTGGATGTGGAGACTGAATATGAGACGCTACTGATCAGTGGGCTTCTCTGCACCAGCTACCCCCTAACCAACCTCATTCATGAAGGGTCTGCCTGATTGTTCTGGGCGTTTCAGTTTGCTGTCGCTGCTCAGCAGAGTTTTTTCAGCAATCCTATTTCTTATCTCTGATAGACTCCTGGCCCGCCACACGCTTCTTTCCTTCCTTCTCTCCCTCCCTCCTTTCTCTCTCACTCATCACTTTTTAAACTGTAAAATAAAATATGCCTATGGAAAAGTGTTCAAAGCAAAGATCTATAGTTCAATGATTTATGGCAAAGTCAACACCAGTGTCATTACCAGCCAGGTCAACAAATATAACTCTGCCACTCTCCGGAAGCTCTCTCCACTCCCCCTTCCCACCTCGACCCCTCCCTCTCCACCATGGATAATCACTATCCTGACTTTCATGGTAAACGGTACTTGATTTTCCTTATAGATTTACCATTAAAATACACGGCCTTAAGTGCTAAAGTTTAGTTTTGCTGTTTTGCAACTTCATATAAATATAACCACACAGTATGTTTTCTTTCATGCATGGCTCCTTTCACTCAACAGTATACTTGTGAAATTCACCCATGTTCCTGGGTGTAGCTGTAGTCTATAAATTTTCGTCACTGGATAGCATTACCTTTTATAAATGTGACATGACATGTTTATCTATTCTACTCTTTTTTTTTTTTTTAAAGATTGGCCCTGAGCTAACATCTGTTGCCAATCTTTTATTTTTCCCTCTCTTTCTTCTCCCCAAAGCCCCCCAGTACACAGTTGTATATTCTAGTTGTAGGTCCTTCTGGCTCTGCTATGTGGGACACTGCCTCAGCATGGCTTGATGAGCTGTGCTAGGTCCGCGTCCAGGATCTGAACTGGCGAAACCCTCGGCCGCTGAAGCGGAGCATGTGAACTTAACCACTTGGCCATGGGGCCGGCCTTATCTAGTCTACTCTTGATGGACATTTGGGTTATTCCCAGTTTGGGGCTGTACAAATAGTGCTGCTTTGATCATTCTTGTGCTTGTACATTGGCGCCTGTGTATATGCATTTTTGAGAGCATTACCTCCAAGCCTGGGGCTTTCTTTGTGTTTTAAATTATGGATTCAATTTATTTAATAGTTGTTGAACTAGTTAAGATTCTTATCTTTTCTTGGGTCAGATTTGATAAATTGTGTTTTTTAGGAATTTACCCGTTTATCTGAATTTTCAATTGTAATAGCATGACGTTGTTTATAATATCTTCCTATGATCTTTTTTTTCAAAAATTGGCACCTGAGCTAACATCTGTTGCCAATCTCGTTTTTTTTTCCTTCTCCCCCAAGCCCCCCAGTACATAGTTGTATATTCTAGTTGTGAGTGCCTCTGGTTGTGCTATGTGGGACGCCACCTCAGCAGGGCCTGACGAGCGGTGCCGTGTCTGCACGCAGGTTCCAAACTGGTGAAACCCCGGGCCACTGAAGTGGAGTGTGAGAACTTAACCACTCGGCCATGGGGCAGGCCCCTCCTATGATCTTTAGTAAAGGTGATCTCTGTTGTGACGTCTCCTTATCATGCCTGACATTGATTACTTTTACCTTTTCTTTTTTTTCCCCTTGGTCAATCTTGCTAGAATTTTGTTTTTTAAATCAATTTTTTTACTCCAACTTTTGATTTTGCTGATATTTCCTATTTTATATTTGTTTTCTAGTTCATTAAATTCTGCATTTGTCTTTATTGTTTTCTTTTTTTCCTCTTTCTTTGGGTTCAATTTTCCATTTTTTTCCTAATTTCTTGAGATGGCTGCTTAGTTCATTGATTTTGAAACTTTCTTACCATCTAATATATGCAATTAAAATTATAAATAATCATCTATGCATAGTATTAACTTTATCTTATGATTTTCAATAGGCAATATTTTCATTATCATTCAGTTAAGATATGCTGAAATTTTCATTTGATTTCCCATTGGGTAATTTAGAAATATTTCTGAATTTTCAAATACATGAGAGTTTTTAAATCGTATTTCTATTACTGATTTCAAGCTTAATTGTAACGTAGTTAAAGAGTATATTTTGTATAACTTCAGTAATTTGGTATTTATTAAGACTTGCTTTATGGCTCAGCCTGTGGTTGATATTTGAAAGTGTTCCTTGTGTTCTTAAAAAGAATCCACAGTTAGTAGTTGTGAGCTCAGTGTTCTAGACGTGTCCATTAGGTTATACTTGCTGATCGTGTTCTTGAATCCTCTATATCCTTAGTGACTTGTTGTCTGCTTGTTCTAATAGATATTGAGAGGTGCATTAAATTCTCCCATTATGACTGTGGATTTGTCTGTGTGTATATATGTTGCTTTTTGCTTTATATATTGTGAGATATTAGATATATATATAATTTTAGAATGTTATAATTTCCTGGATAACAGAAACTTTTATCACTATGAAATGCCCTTCTTTATCTGTGGTACTAATTTTCACATTAAGTTCTACTTTGTCTGATAATTTATGTAGGCACTCCTATTTTCTTTGAATTAGTGTTTACAGTGGATGTATTTTTCCACCCCTTTACTTTTATCCGTTCTATAATTATGTGTTATAAACTTCTCTTGTAAACATTATCTACTTAAAAAAATTAATCCAGTCTGACAATCTTTGCCTTTTGACTGAAGCATTTAGTCTGTTTACATTTAATAATGCAATCATTTAATTAATGTAGTTTAATTTACATTAAATTTAATGTAATTCCTGATACATTTGGATTTAAATCTACTGCTATTAAGAGCTTTCTATTTGTTCCACCTATATCTTTTTATCTTTCCCTCATTTTATTGCTTCTTTTGGATTGATTATTTTTTAATATTCTATTTACTCTATTATTTTGGAAATTTCATTTTCTTTCACTATTCTTTTAGTGATTGGCCCCAGTATTATGGCATAAATTCTTGTCATTAAGGTCGAATATTAATTGGTGCTTTTATGCTCTTCTCAGGCATTTCAAGGACTCTGGACCACTCTTGCTCCATTTACCCCTCTCCAAAATTTTATATTATTGTCATGCATTTCTAGTAATATATATATTTAAATCAAATAATTTTTTTTGTTGTTTTGTATAGTCACTATCCATTTACATTTATGCTTGCTATTTTTTATGCATTTCTTTCCTTCTTGCATCTCTGACATTCTACCTGGACTATTGTCCTTGGACCTGAAGAACAGTCTTTAAAATTTCCTTTAGTGTGAGAGATGAATATTCTCACTTTTAGTTTCTAACTATCTTTCGTTCATCTTCATTCTTGAAGGATGTTTTTGTTAAGCATAAAATTCTAGGTTGAAAGTTGTTTACTTTTAGCACATTAAGCCTATCCCATTATCTCCCAGCTTTCATTGTTTCTGTTGAGAAGTCTGCGATAAGTCTTGTTGTTGCAACTTTGTCAATACAATCATGCACTGCATAATGGTGTTTCGGTCAACATCAGACTGCATGTACAACAGAGATCCCATAAGATTAGTACCATATAGCCTAGGTGTATAGTGGGCTATATCTTCTAGGTTTGTGTAAGTACATTCTATGATGTTTGCAAAACAATGAAATTGCCTAAGGGCACATTTCTCAGAACATACTCTTGTCATTACACGACGTATGCCTGTAATCTGTTTCTTATTTTCTGGCATCTTGTAATATATTTCTCTTTGCTTTGATTTTCAGCAATTTTATTATGATGTACCTAGGTGTGGATTTCTTTATAGTTCTCATGGTTGGGGCCTTTAAGGAGTTCCTGAATCTGTAGCTTTATGTATTTAATTAGTTTTGGAAAAATCTCTGTCATTACCTCTTCAAATGTTGCTTCCTTCTCATTCTCTCTCCTCTCTTTCTAGGTTTTCAATTACACGTATATTAGACTTTCTCACTCATTATTTCTTTCTCTTACCCTCTGTTTTGTCTTTTCCATCCTTTTATCCCTCCATGCTTCATTTTGTAAATATTCTTCTTATCTAACTTCCAATTTACTTCAGCTTTGTCTAATGTGCTATGAAGCCCATTCATGACTTCTTAAATTTGGTTATTATATTTTTTAGTTCTAGAATTTATGTTTGATTCTTTTTTCATGGTTTCTAATTCTCTTTGAAATTCTCAGCCTTGTCTTTTATCTCCTTGAACATAGTAAGCATACTTATTTTAATGTCTATGTCTGATAACATTAATATATGAGGACCCTATGAATTTGTTTCTACTGTCCATTTTTTCTGCTGGTTTTTGTTCCCATTATCTTTATCTATTTATTTTTTATTTCTATAGTGGAGATATATATATATGTATATATATATATATATATTTTTTTTTTTGCTGAGGAAGATTAGCCCTGAGCTAACATCTGTGCCAATCTTCCTCCACTTTATATGTTAGTTGCTGCCCCAGCATGGCTGACAGGTGGTATAGGTCTGTACCCAGGATCTGAACCCGCGAACCCAGGCCACCGAAGCAGAGTGCACCGAACTCAACCACTACACCATAAGGCTGGACCCTGGATATATTTTTAAAATTAATTGTGGAAATAGGGGCCTGACCCCGTGGCCAAGTGGTTAAGTTTGCGCACTCCACTGCAGGTGGCCCAGTGTTTCGTTAGTTCGAATCCTGGGTGTGGACATGGCACTGCTCATCAAACCACACTGAGGCAGCATCCCACATGCCACAATTAGAAGGACCCACAAATAAGAATATACAACTATGTACCGGGGGGGGAAAAGGAAAAAAGTAAAATCTTTAAAAAAAATTGTGGAAATAATTTGAGTCCTGGGATGATGCTATTTTCTTCTAGGGAGGATTTAATTTCTCTTGTCAAGAGCCAGGGCCACTAGCCCTCTGAGATTAATTTAACACTGTTTCATGAGTTGAAATGATTTGAAGGTGAGCTGCAATGTCTGAAAAGCCCTGGCTGTTTCTGGTTGATAGTTTCTCCTATGGTGCATTCCTTCAGGTTCCTGTAGCTGAGAAGGGTTTTCTTGGGATACCCAACTTGGCAGGCCCTGGACCCCAGTCCCTGATCCTTTGCCATATGATGCTGCCAGAAGTGCTCCTCAGCCTCCCAGCCTCCCTGCTGCCTGCTCTGGAGTTGGCTAACAATCCAGAGGAAGAGTGACTTCAGCCTCTTGAGTTCACCTCCTGGGCCTCCAATTTCCCCAGTTCCTGGCTTGCTAATTCTCCACTCTTGTGTTAACTGATGCCTCCAGATGGATAATGTTTATATTTTATGTAGCTTGTATGTTTGTCTTCATTGGGAAGACTGGTATGAATCACCTAGTCTGCCATGGTCCTCTACCTCTAATTTCTCCTCCTCATCAGCCTTCTTTCTTTTGTTTTTCTCCACATCTCAGGGAAAGAAATGTCCCTTCTCTCTAAAGCAAGCCCTTACTTGTGTGACTTGGTCTCCTTTCTCTCCATGCTTGTCTAGAATCATAAAGCATCTTCAATCTCTCCCTTGACATTAGGCTTTTCTCTACAAACATGTTCAACCCTCCTTTATTAAAAAAAAATATGCTAAATCTAAAGCTAAACTCTGTGATTCTTGCCAATCACAAGCCTATGTAGTACTATTTTTGATGACAACTCTTGCTAGTTGATAAACTTTTGAGTTTATCAACTCCTCTTTTTTCAGAATAATGTTGACAAATACACTCAAATTAGTGTTCCCATCTTGATTGATTCACTTGGCCAGGATAAGTTTACATATCTGTGGAGAATAGTGGAGGAGGGTAGGAAAAAGGGAGAGATGCAAGAAGAATTGTTTTTCTTTTGCTGAGGAAGATTCACCCTGAGCTAACATCTGTGCCAATCCTCCTCTATTTTTTTGTATGTGGGACACCGCCACAGTATGGCTAGTGAGTGGAGTAGGTCTGTGCCTGGGATCCGAACCCGCAAACCCAGGCCGCCAAAACAGAATGTGTGGAACTTTAACCACTTGGCCACAGGGCCAAGCCTGAGAGGAAATTTTAGTGTTTTAAATTATGCAGTCCAGCATGGAATTTTTTCTATAAAAGTCCTCTCTCGCGCGCGCCTATTTTTTCTCTCTCCTCCGTTTTAGTGTCAGAGTTTTTAAAAGGGTAATCCATTCTTGCTGTTTCCATTACCCAAACATACACCCTTATTTAAAGGTCACCAAAAACATCCCAGCTGGCTATCCAGTCGCCTTTTCTCAGTCCTCATTCTCCTTGATTGTTTTGCAGTTCGTCATGGTTTCATTCCTCTCTCTGAAATTCTTTCCTCCTTTAGGTTCTGGGATGCTTGCCTTTCTTAGCTCCCCTGACAACTCACCCTTTTTTACCTTCCATTCTTTTCTTCTACTTCCTAAAGATAGAACTTCCTAAAGGTTCTTGGACTTCTTCTCCTCTATTCTCTTTTGATTTCTTGTCTTCATAGACCCTTTGCCTTTGTAAATTCATGGCTTCTACCATTCCTTTTGTGCGAGGACGCTCAGATCTAAATATCTGGCCCAAACTTCTCTGTGGGGTGCCAGTTTTGCATTTCTGAATGACTGCAGCTGTTTTCTGTCTTCATGTCCTAGAGGTCCTTAAAAAATACTTAAAAAACTGAGCTCAGAATTTCTACCCACAAACTTCCTCTTCCTTCTAATTCCCCATTCATCGGTCATGTAGCATGACCACGTCCTTATACCCATCTTTTCCTCTATGTTAAGCACCCGTCCCTTCATCTCAACTTGTTCAAATACCGTACAGCTTTGAAGGACCAATTCAATAGTTCAAAGTCCCTTCTTTCAAGAAACCATTGAGCCATGTGAAAAAAGTGTGGGTTTCAGCAGTGAGAGATGTGGTTCAGTTCCAAGCTCTGTCACCAACTGTGTGCCTCTGTATAGGCATTTAATACTGTGAACTGGAGTTTTCTCATCCATAAAATGGGAGTAAGAGTGACTGACTCACTGGTTATTGAAAAGATTAGATGAGTTATTTTTTTTCATAGTTTATTTAATCATTTTTTAATGATGCACAATTAGCTTGTTTCCAGTTTTCTGCTATTATAGAAAATCCTGCGTTATTTATTTATTTATTTATTTTGAAGAAGATTAGCCCTGAGCTAACATCTGCTGCCAATCCTCTTCTTTTTGTTGAGGAAGACTGGCCCTGAGCCAACATCCGTGCCCATCTTCCTCTATTTTATATGTAGGACTCCTGCCACACCATGGCTTGCCAAGCGGTGCCACGTCCCCACCTGGGATCTGAACCAGTGAACCCCGGGCCGCTGAAGTGGAACATGCGCACTTAACTCCTGTCCACTGGGCCAGCCCCTAGGTGAGTTATTTATGAATATATTCTATTTCTTTTACTTGTTCCTTGAGAGCAAGATTCACTTCTGATTAATATATTCCAGGTACTTATTAGTTATCAAATGAATGAATTAATACTGCACAATTTGCCAAACAACATGGTGCCAGTGTCAGCATTTTATTCACAAATTAAAAAGGTCAAATCAATTTTATTTTGTTCAATTGATTATTACCTGATTATATGTGGTTACTACTTTGACACTCTTATTTCATTTCTATCCAATTGAATGGCTTGATCTAATGTCAAATAACTGCTAAGATGGGTGAAATAATCATGGGCCTCTAGACCCACCATAGCCTCTGTTTGTTGTTGTCTCATAGGTACAGAGAAGTTTGGGTAATTCTCTAGTGGGTTGAATGGTGTAGACAACTGGTCTTGGCTGGAATGGTCCTCAAATCCCATCACTTTTTTCTGTTTTTGCTTCATTTATCCAGATAATTGCTTCAACTCTTCACTTCTCCTGATCTTTGTCGGATAGCCTGTTCGGTCCCGGCAGCCATCTGTTCCTACTCCTCAACTCTCATTTCTTTGTTTGACCTTCATTCCTCATCCTTGGCCTTAAAGGTGGGTGAGGCTGGCTGTGGCTGTCCTGGAAAACCAGCCCTTAGCTGGAAGGTGGCCCCTTTCCAAGAGTGCCTCAGGCCCAACACACCTGTTTGCCAGAGTGGACATGCCAAGCACTCATCTCCCTCTTGGCCGATCAGATACAGCTGAATATGTTTGGCTGAAGCTCCAGCAATTTGGTTATTCATTTTCTGTTCTGAGCTGAGTGTAGATATCCTGGTCAGAGCTTGGCTTACCCACCTTTTAGTTCCCTTGGCAGATGGTGTCTGGCAGCCATGTATCTTTGCTGCTTTCCTCCCTCCCTACTCTCCCCTGTAAGGCGAGTCCTTCAAAGGAAGATAAATGGAGATGAGGTGAGGTATGGGCACACACAGTGGAATTCTCATAGAATAACTGGGAAGGTTCTCAGAACAAAGTTTTCTGGGCTTGGCCAGTGTAGAAGGCTGAATAAAGGCCCCCATAAATATCAGGTCCTAATCCCTTTAAATGTTATCTTATTTGGAAAGAAAAACTGCAGATATGATTAAGTTAAGGATCTTCAGATGGAGAGATTATTCTGGATTATCTATCTGAGCCCTACCTGCCGTCATAGGTGTCCTTATAAAAGAAATGCAGAGGGAGATTTCACACACATACACATGCACACACATGAGAAGACGATGTGAAAATGGAGGCAGAGATTGGAGTGATGTGGCCATAAATCAATGAAAGATGAATGCTCGCATCCACCAGAAGCTGAAAGAGGCAATGAATGGATTCTTCCTTAGAGGCTCCACAGGGAGCATGATCCTGTTGACACCTTGATTCTGGCTCAGTGATACTGATTTTGGACTGTGGACTCCAGAACTATGAGAGAATAAATCTAATAGTTTTAAGCTACCACGTTTGTAATAATTCATTACAGCAGCCGCAGGAACCTAACACAGCCAGTAACAATGATGGCAGAGGGAATCACTGTAAGGTCATTTCTAGGCTGGAAGCCCCCAACCTATAGACTCATATCTGGGGTGTTCCAAATGCTATGTCATAGTCAGTCAACAAATATTTATTGAGCAATGCTTTGATCAGTGTCAGCTGCAGAGCACAGAAGCCACCCTAGTTAGTTTAAGCAGGAAGAGATTTATTGCAAGGTGTTAAATGGTTAGCAAAATTGTTGGGAGGACAGGTTTTAGGGGGATCTTTCAGAGCCGAGTCCATAAGAGATACTGCTCCTGCCACCACCAGGAAGCTGGCTACTCACCTGCAAAGCTGCCCTACGGCTGCTACACCCCGTGCTCTCAAAATGGATGCCTCGTGCCATACTTCTCTCCCCACTGGACCCAGTTCCAAATTCAAGTCTCGAGTCACTGCCTGTTATTTGAGGAATTCAAATTACAGCTGGAACTTTAGCCGCAGGGGAGTCTGGGAAATGTGGTTTTTAGATTTCCAGCTTTTGCATTACAGGAAGGCAACTTCCCTTTGTGGTGGATTTTGCAATCCCAGTGTCATGGATGTTGAGTGAGCCAATCCAGTTTCTAACACAAGCACCTACTATGTGCTAAGCACTTCTCTAGCAAATAAAACGGAGTTTCTGCACTTGAAGAGCTTATTTTCTCCTGAGTATAAATGGCAAGTTCATCAGCAAACACAATGATTTCATATACTACTAAGTGCTATAAAGAAGATGAAGTAGAATAACGAGGTAATGACTAGGGGTGGAGTGCTGGTTGCTTTAGTGAAAATGGTGAGAAAAGGTCTCTTGATGTGACATTTGTTAGGTTCTGAATGAAGAAGAGGCAGCCGTGTAAAGGTCTGGGGGAAATGGTGTTTCAAGAGGAAGAAATAGGAAGCACAGAGGCCTGGAGACAGGAATAACTTGGCGTGTTCAAGAGAGAGGAAGAAGGCCGGTCTAGCTGGAATGTGGTGAATAGCGGGAGAGGAGGCAAATGAGGTCAAAGGGTTAGGCAGTACCAGATCCTGGGGAGCTCACAGGAGTTGAGATTTTATTCTGGTTACAACTAGAAGTCACTGGAAAGCTTTAGGCAGGGAAGTTGTAGTAAGCTGAATGATGCTCTCCAAAATTCATGTCCACTGGGAACCTTAGAATGTGGCCTTGTTTGAGAATAGGGTCTTTGCAGATGTGATGGAGGTGAGGATGGAGATGAGATCAACCTGGATTAGGGTGGGCCCTAAATAATGAGAGTGTCCTTATGAGGGACAGAAAAGGACATACAGGATCACATAGAGAAAAGGTGATGTGAAGATGGAGGCAGAGGTTGGGGCGATGTGTCTATAAGCCGAGAACTCAAAGGATTGCTAGCAACCCCCTGAAGCTAGGAGAGAGCATAGGACAGTTTCTCTGTGAGAGCCTCTGGCAGGAATCCACCCCACTGACACCTTGACTTTGGTCTTCTCCCTCTGGAACTGTGAGAGAATAAATTTCTGTTGTTTTAAGCCACCAAGTTTGAGGTAGTTCTTTTCTGGCAGCCACAAGAAACTAACACCAGGAGTGGTGTGATCTAATTAGTGCTATGGAAGCTCTCTCTGGCAGCTGCCTGGAGATGAACACCAGGGCGCCAAGACCAATGGTGGCAGCGAGGCCTGTTTGGACTGGGTGTTGTGGTGGTTCAGGTCAGAGTTGATGTGGCTTGGACTAGGGTAGTGTGTGGGTAGATGATGAGAATATTTCAGTTTCAGGATATATTAGGGAAGTAGACCCTGTGGGCTTGACTCTTGGGTTGGATGTTGCGGGAGGGCTGGGAGATGAGAAAGGGGAGTCAAGTGTGGCTCTTAGGTTGGTGGGTTATGCAACTGGTATGACTTTTGAGATGAGCAGGCTTGGGGAGCTGAGTTGGGATTGAGACTTAGGCTTTGGTCATGCTAAGTTTGAGATGCCTCTTTGAAATCCAAGTGGAGAGGCTGAACTAGGCATCCAGGCTTACCCGTCTAGGGCTGTACGGAGAAATAGGTACAGGGATAAAATTTGAAAGTCATCAGCATATGGGTGATATTTAAAGTCTTGGTACTAGATGAGAGGGTAGATATGGAAGAGAAAAGTGCTGATGGCAGAACTCTGGGGCATTAAAATTATGTTTAGAGATCTGGCAGAGACAAAGATAGTGTGGGGGTAGGGGAAAAACTAGATACGCTGGACTGTAGAACTCACCTGAAGAAACTGTTTCTAGGAGGGAGTGGTCAGCCATGAATGTTGCTGAGGGCTGGAGCAAGATGAAGACAGAATCAAGCATTATCTTGGGCTTGCTGTCGATCTTTGGTGACTCATTTCAGGAAGGAGGTGGAGACAAGAGCTTGAGTGGAGGAGTTGGAAGAGAGAAGGGGGGCGAGGGGGTAGTGATGGTGAGTCTATACGACTCTTTGGAGATGTTCCTCTCTGAAAGGAAGCATAGAAATGGGTCAGTTGCTGGAGAACAATGTGGGATGGGGGAGAAAGAGGATAATGGCAGGAGAAATGCCCTTGAGGAGATGGGAGAAGATTCAGGGAATGAGTGGTGGTGTTGGCCTTGAACAGCTCATGGGGCAATTTTTCTGTCGGTATTTTGTAAGGGAAGGCAGAGTGCCACGGGCTGCTGCTCTGGCTGGCAGAGGGAGCTGGTGGCTGGTAGAAGGGGCAGGGGAAGCTGAGCTCAATCCAGTGGTAAGGGCTGCAGTCTCTGCTTCCGGACTCTTGTGGGAAGGCACCCCAGGCTCAGAGGTGGTTTGTTCAATTCACGTCATCAACGTCCAGGTGGCAGGGGCCCAGGACTCTGTGTTGAAAACTTTTCAAATTGATATCTCCTCTTCCTCCAGGATCTAAAACCACTGCTTTCCTTTCTTCTCTCCACGCCCTGTGCCCTCCCCTTCCACCCTCAGGAATTTTGCAAGTGTCAGAGAGTTTTTCTATTAAACCCTTTAGATACCAAGGATCTGATTATATTCCCTGCCTCTAGGATAATCTTGCTCCTCTTTCTCAAAGTAAAGCTGATAACGTAATTCCTCTTTGAGTCCTCTTTGTCTGAGAGCACGGGAACCTGGCTCTGCACTGGCCCTTTTCAGTAGAGCTTCCTCAGACATCCTTCAAGGGTCTCGCCCGTTCTCTTCCCCTTGCCTCTGCCCTCATATGGCGCTTCTCTCATGGAGCTGGGTTTCTGACACTTTAATTTTTCCCTTAAAAAGGGAAAAAGCCTCCATAAATTTAATCTTAGCTAACTAATAATGTGGTTTGGTTTGCTGTCCTTTTATCTTCTAGGGTAGTTTTTTGAGAGTCTTCCATAGACCTCTAGTCCTGTGAAATATTCTGTCCCCCAGAGGATTTCGTGATCTAACCAGCTTAGGACATCTTGCATATTAAAGGCTCAGAGAAGTCCTGCAGTTAAAAATTTCCTTATCTCTGTTTTATCCATCATTTCTCAAACATTTAACCGTGAAACCACGTCCTGTGGAATGCATTTTGGGAAATTTCTACCTATGCAGCCCTCCATATACCAGGAAAGATAGTCATCCCAGCTTGCCATCTGGATCCAGTGGAATCTTTAAAAAATATTTTTAGTCATTGCACAAATAATTTGTAGAAGTAAGTGCGAAAGGAGAATGAAAAACAATTCAACGTGAAATTTCACAATTGCAAGGAATTTTCGTTTTTAGATTTATAAAGCAATTAAGATGATCAATCCAACAAGTTTCTCTATTTCTTTCCAGTCATCTTTGTATGCACACCTGCCTCCAACATTTGTCCAGTCAAGTAAGTTCTCCATGCATAGACACAAAAGATGAAAGAACACTGCCAAACGAACTTTTAGCAGTTGAAATGGTCCAGGATCGGGTGACAAAATATTACTTGATGAATTCTTTCCCCTGGAGTGACTGACTGAGAACATCATATTTCCTTTTGGTCCACAGAAATATATCATTCACCCATCAGCTTTTGAATTTGAGAAAATTCATTGAGGATATTGTTATCTGAAGGCTTATGGTCTGAGATTTCACTTACATGATCAATTTCGTCATTGTTATTAGAGTCTAGACCTCTGCTGTCTCTGCCTTCATTTCTGATTCATCTAAGAACTCTGACACATCTTTCTTTATTTTTTCTCCCTGCCATTACAGACAGAAAGGAAAAAATTCTAAATTTTCAACTGTGTTCAATGCAAGCTACAAAAATGCTGTCTCTATTCTTCTTTTATATCTCCTTAAAGATGATGCCACATCATGCCATACTTTCCCCAATGCAACAGGAATACAGAGAATGATGCAACTGTGATAATTTCACTATTGTATCATCCTTCTAATCTAGGTCATTCCAGCACCCTTCTTCTTCTTCTTCTTCTTCTTCTTCTTCTCCTCCTCCTCCTCCTCCTCTTCTCCTCCTCCTCCTCCTCCTCCTCTTCTTCTTCTTCTTCTTCTCCTCCTTCAATTCTTCTTCTAATTCTAATTCTTCTTCTTCTTCTTCTTCTTCTTCTTCTTCTTCTTCTTCTTCTT